>NC_139692.1:21608799-21641299 GCF_964106915.1 Podarcis gaigeae | reverse complement strand
TGCAAAAGTTACTCAGACTGAAACAAGACAGATCATCTATTCTAAATGGGATGCAGGACCAAAGAGCTCAGCTGCCTAATCCTTTTTTAATATTTGCTTTATTATCATCTACAACATTGGTGGGGGACCTGGTGCCCTCCAGATAATGTCAGAATACAATTCCCATCACCCCTTACCATTGGCTATTCTAGCCAGGACTCGTAGCAGTTGAAGTCCAATATCTCTGGACAGGCTCATTAAGCTACTAGAACTGAATTTCAAATATTCTTTGTAGGAAAACAAGACCGTACATATTCAAAGCCTATGGTGAATCAGCTGCACACATGCACCCTCCCTCATAGTTCTGACTCCAGGAACATAATTTTCATATCAGTGCTAATTATATTAATTATTCTCCACAGTAGAAAACTCATTAAGCTGGAATTTTTGGTTCATTAACTCAAATCTAAAGTGGTGTTAGCTCCTTCACTGGTGCACTGGGGGTGGGATGCATCAATTCTGCCATGGGAAGAGGACCATTAAGGGTGCACAGGTATTCAGATGCTGAACTCAGGAGAAGCGCTTCCAGCAAGTGAAGACCTCAAGGCAGATCTTCACCTTGTTGGCAGGAAATCAAAGGCAGCAGGAGCCAGGAGCCACATAGAAAGATGCCAAACAGACCTAACTTGCCAGGCCATCCAGTTTCTGAGGACCAGTTTATGCACTCAGCCAAATCTCGTAGTAAAGCTGCATCAGGCATCTTTTGCTGACAGGGAAAGTGGCCATGTCAGTGACCTCTTAATGTGTCTGGCTATTGGGAAGAATCCATTTGCCACTCACAAGGCTACCTTGGCACCGCCCAGATTTTGACAGCATTCCTAATTACAGTAATTAGGGAGTCAAACAGAACGATGGTAAACAGGAGGCCAGGAACCATTAGAGTCCCATGCAAGATTAAGCAGATGATGAGACTTGCAGATGAGCTGCCTCCAGCTTTGAATTGTGGAGACCTGAGATGACAAGGGGCCTCTTTCACGATGAGTGGCGTCACCTCTCTCGTGGCTTTTGCACTACAGACTTTGTCATACAGATATATCTGGGCTGCTGCTAGACTGAAAATGGAGGAAGGCACCCGGCCTGCTTCCACATCCCTCACAGCTTCTCCATCTCAAAGAGGATCGCTCTTCATGGTTTGAAAACTGCTGGGAACAGGAACCATTCGTTAGGCGGCTAAATTCTACATAGCCCTTTTTACAGCTTCCCCTAGATGTTAGGAGAGGAATGCACCCACTGGAGAAGTTTCATTCTGTGGCACCGATTCCTGAGGGCATCTATCTGCTAATTTGCAAATGTGGTGGTTCTCCACCTCAGTTCATTTGATATAAGCACACTGTCGATTTGAGAAAAAGGCCCTGGATGATTTCAGAAGAGGCCCACTTCTATGGTTTGCATTTGGTTACACTGCATTATGGACTTTGTAGTCTTAAGTCTTTCACACATACCAGCTGGGTCAGCCTAAAACACTTTGAACAGCAAATTATGCCTTTCCACAGTTATAGTGCATAGTAGCCTTGAACATGCACAAAGCTGGCACTAAAGGAAGGATGGAGGACCAGCAACCCTTGGGATGATTCTGCACTACGATTCCCATCATCTCTGACCATTAGCCATGTTGGCTGAGGCTGATGGGAGGTGCTGTCCAACAACATCTAGAGGGCTGCAGGTTCCCCACCCCTGCTTTTAAGCTATCATTTTCTTTCCGATCAGTAAGTAGACCAAAGATAATTTACATTACAGTGGTACCTCCAGTTACGAACTTAATGCGTTCCAGAAGTCTGTTCTTACACCAAAAACATTCTTAAACTGAGTCGTGCTCTCCCCAATGAGGCTTCCCACCATCAGTGCCCTTCCACCGGTTGACTTCTGTTCGTCTTCTGGGGCAAAGTGCGCTAGCTGGAACACCTGCTTCTGGTTTTCCAGAGTGTGTTGCGAATCATTCGTTAACAGGATTGTTCTTAGACCGAGGTACCACTATACTATGCTGCCGGCCACATATCCCAAAGACACAGGCCACCAAAGGCAAACAAGTGATCAAGAGGTTGGAGTGACTCCCCCATGAAGAAAGCTTGCAACATTTAGAACTTCTTAGTTTAGAGAAGAGGCAAGAGGTGACATTATATATGGCAGACATATATAAAATTATGTGTGGCATGGATAAAGTAAGTGTTTATCTCCCCCGTATTTCATAGGACCCATGGACATCCGATTAAGCTGAATGTTGGAAGGTTCAGGACAGATAAAAGAAAGGACTACTTCTCACAGCTCATAGTTAACCTGTGGAACTCACTTCCACAGGAAGCAGTGATGGCCACCAATGTGGATGACTTCAAAAAAGGATTAGGTAAATTCAAGGAGAAGAGGGCTACCAATAGCTCTTAGCTATGATGGCTAAACTCCGCCTCCGTGGTCAGAGGCAGTAATGCTTCTGAATGCCAGTTGCTGGAAACCACAAGAAGGTAGAATGCTCTTGTGTTTAGACCCTTTTTTTGTGGGTTTTCCATAGGCATCTGGTCAGCCACTGTAAGAACAAGATGTTGGACTTCATGGGCCACTGGCCTGATCCAGCAGGCTCTTCTTGTGTTCTTATGAGTCCAGAGCTGAATATGTCACAGTGTTGTAGGGAGTGGTCTAAACCACTGAGCTTCTTGGGCCTGCTGATCAGAAGGTTGGCAGTTCGAATCCCCGTGATGGTAGCGAGCTCCCGTTGCTCTGTCCCAGCTTCTGCCAACCTAGCAGTTTGAAAGCACATCAGTGCAAGTAGATAAATAGGTACCACGGCAGCGGGAAGGTAAACGGCGTTTCCTTGCACTCTGGCTTCCGTCACAGTGTTTTGTTGCACCAGAAGCGGTTTAATCATGCTGGCCACAGGACCCGGAAAGCTGGACAAACGCCGGCTCCCTCAGCCTGAAAACGACATGAGTGCCGCACCCCACAGTCGCCTTTGACTGGACTTAACTGGGTCCTTTACCTTTACCTTATCTCAGTGTATCTTGGGGGTTGTGCATGCTCCCCCCTGCTTTTTTGTGTGTGTGCTTGATTTACCCATGAAGAATTACTTCCACAATCTCATGTATCCATGTTGAGGAAACTGAGTGGCAATGACCGGGCAGAGGAGTTGCCACCACTGTGGCCCTGTGTGCAGCGAAAAGCTTAGCACAGCTAACAATGTCCCTGGGCCACACAAAGCCTTGCTTCATGCATTCCAAGGCCTTCTGAACACAACACCCTCCTCACGTTGCCTGGAACCTGCTAACTGCTTCCAGTGTTGGAAGACTCTCAGCTTGATGTCAGTTCTCTTCACACACAAGAAACTTGCACCTGGGCTGGAAAAGGACATGTACAATGCTACTGAAAAGCAGGTGTTGAAGCTCTTTGTTTAGGCAATGTTACAAGAGTGGGTGAGAAGAGCAATAGCTTCTCCCCTGTTGGCAGAATCCCACTGGTGGCCCTGTGGGGAGCCACAGCTGGAATCACAGCTAATGAATGAGCAAACAAATGTTCTGCATTGCCTTTCCAAAGAGATCACAAATGCCCAACTGAGCCTGCCCCTAAGATCTGTTTCACTCCACAGTGCACCTTCTTTTTCAAATTCCACCCCCAGCTCTGTGATTCAGCCGATAATTAGTCTGTTCTGTGTCCCTTGTTCCTCCCCTGCCCGCACAATTACAGTTTGCTTTTCGGACGTCCTGTGGACTGAATCCTTCCAAAGGATGCCTGATATTCCTCCCAACAGAAGAGGATTTAGGGGAGTGTGACCGGCTTGGTTGCACTGGGTGCAGACCCTTAGGGGTGCCACAAGGGGCATGGGCATAGCTGGGGGAAGGAGGGCGGTTGCCCCCCGTAATTCAAGTAAATAAATAAAAATACTTAACTACAAGTAGAAATTGTAGAAAGATTTTGACAGATTTTTCTGAGCACTTGGGGTCAAAAGAAAGAATTGAAAAGAACTGCTGTTGAGACATTTCATTCTGTTTTTTTAAAAAATATATTTATTAGGATTTTATAGACAAAAAAGATTACAGAATAAAAAAAGAAAAAATAAGAATAAAAAGAAAAAAGTACAAAAATACAGATTAACAAATACAAAATACATAGAAAAAAAATTATAAATGAAAAATAAAAAACATTAAAAACAAATCAATCTTTTCATATCTTATGTATCATTTACTTATTTTCCTGACTTTCTCACGCCTCTCTTTTTTGTATTCCAATTCACTTAATTAATTCAGCAAATCTTTACCCTCTTTGTTTTTATCTTAATTTTGTATCTTAACATATTAAGCTTCATATTATCATCTAATTATCAATCCATTTTTACATATTCTTTTAACTTTGTTGCTAAAGCCATCTCATTTCAATCCTTTTTTTTAAATATTTTTTTATTCAATTTTTTAAACACATACAAAAAAGACAAGCACAACACATAATAAAGACAAACTAAAACAAAAACAAACATGTATAATTTCACAATCTTATTTTCGTATACCTTCTTTCATCCGACTTCCCCATACCTCCCTTTCACTGCATCCTTATTTTACAATTTTTTAGCAACCCGTCAATCCATTTATCCATTTAATTCCCTTTCATTAAGTTTTCCTTAATTTATTAGTTACAGCTGTAATTCTCTACTTCTTACCCCTTGACATCTAACCCTCCTCAATTTTACAACAATTTTTGAGATACATTTTAAATTTCTTCCAGTCTTCTTCCACTGTCTTTTTCCCCTGGTCGCGGATTCTGCCGGTCATCTCTGCCAGTCCCATAAAGTCAATCACCTTTGTCTGCCATTCTTCCAGAGTAGGTAGTTCTTGCATCTTCCAATACTTTGCCAGAAGAATTCTTGCTGCTGTAGTAGCATACATAAAGAAGATCCTATCCTTCTTTGGCACCAATTGGCCAACCATGCCCAGGAGGAAGGCCTCTGGTTTCTTAGTAAATGTCCATTTAAGGACTTTCTTAATTTCATTATAGATCATTTCCCAGAAGGCTTTGATCCTCGGGCAGGTCCACCAAAGGTGATAAAAGGTACCTTCCGTCTCATTACATTTCCAACATTTGTTATTGGGCAAATGATAGATTTTTGCAAGTTTGACTGGGGTCATGTACCACCTGTAGATCATTTTCATTATGTTTTCTTTTAAGGCATTACCTGCCGTAAATTTAACACCAGTGGTCCATAACTGTTCCCAGTCGGCAAACATAATGTCATGACCAATGTCTTGTGCCCATTTAATCATAGCTGATTTCACCGTTTCATCCTGTGTATTCCATTTTAACAGCAGATTATACATTCTTGACAGTTTCTAAGTATTGGGTTCTAACAGTTCTGTTTCTAACTTTGACCTCTCCTTCTGAAATCCTATTTTCCTGTTTTGTTTGAATGTCTCGTTTATCTGATGGTAATGTAACCAATCTCTAACTTTGGACTTTAATTTCTCATAACTCTGAAGTTTAACCCTTTCGCCTTCATATTCTAGAATTTCACAATATTTTGGCCATTTAGATTCCATATTAAGTTTTTTAACCCCCTTAGCTTCCATTGGTGACAGCCACCTGGGAGTTTTACTTTCCAACAGATCCTTATACATCTCATTTCAATCCTACATCATTTTAACACTCATTAATTTTACAATGTTTCTGCAAATAGTCTTTGAATTTCTTCCAATCTTCTTCCACCAACTCTTCTCCCTGGTCTCGGATTCTGCCAGTCATTTCCGCCAGTTCCATATAGTCTATCACTGTCATCTGCCGTTCTTCCAAGGTGGGTAGATCTTGTGTCTTCCAATACTTTGCGATGAGTATTCTTGCTGCTGTTGTTGCATACATAAAGAAAGTTCTATCCTTCTTTGGCACCAATTGGCTGACCATGCCCAGGAGAAAGGCCTCTGGTTTCTTCAGGAATGTATATTTAAATACCTTTTTCATTTCATTATAGATCATCTCCCAGAAAGCCTTAATCCTTGGGCACGTCCACCAAAGGTGAAAGAATGTACCTTCATTTTCTTTACATTTCCAACACTTATTATCGGGCAAATGAGACATTCCATTCTGAATCTGCTAGACAGAGCCAGGCAGAGAATGATGATAGGTGGGTGTCTTGCGCTGTCCCGCCCCCCAACATAAATCCTGGCTACACCCATGCCAAAGGGTGCCACAATTCTGGTGTAGAATGGAAGGCAAGAGGGGGGTGAGAGAGAGAATTTTGGTGTTGAACATGGTGCTGCTGAAATTTGAGACCCCACGGTCTGCCACTGCTTCCAAACTTGCTGATGTTCTCGATCTGAATGTGCTCTAATTGCTTGCTATCTTTCCAGGGCCAGAGATGGTCCCTGCTGCTAGTCTGGCTCTTCTCCAGTTCTGGAAATTGAAAAGCAAAACAAACAAAAGGAAATAAATGATTGTTAAGCTTTTGTTAATTTCCACCCCTTGTTTTCGAGTCAATACTTCCAGCTAGCCTGGCTCAGTCTTTTCATGCTCAAAAGAGCACGCATGTTTTTGCTTTTCAGGATGATTGTTACCAAAAGACAGGAGATCTTTCAGCTGAGTAGGAGACCACCTGCTGTGCCCACAAAAGGTCCCAAGTTCACGCCCCAGCATCTACCATTAGATGAATCAAAGGGCAGCTGATATGAAATACCTCTGCCCCTGAACATGTACAGAGTGCCTTTGACTTTACCCTGAATACCTACCCCAACACAGAGGAGCCATCCATTAGCACTTGATCTGCGTGCAGAAAGTCCCTGGGTCTCCAGTTAAAAATATCAGGTGAAGAATCATTCTCTGTCTGAGCTGCTGCCGATCAGAGTAGGCATCACTGAACATAATGGCAAATTGTGTTCCTTCTGTCCATGTAAGAGCCGGAGGTTTCTAGCACACACTCCTGTCCATCCTCCATTCAGTCATGGGAAAGGCATGTCGTCTGAACACACAATAATAAAGAGCTATTATGAAAAACAAAGCACTTAAATAGTACACTTTATTTGCAGGGTATACATTTTCCAGCCAGGCAAAGAATGAGAAAGACACAGAGTAGAGCTGGTGGCCTAGGGAGAGGTTATTTGATCCAGGGGCCATAGAAATACCTGGAGGACCACATTCACCCCCTGGTCCTGATATACCCTACCCCTGATTTAAAGGGAATTTTGACTGTGCAATGAAATATCACCTTGTTCTGCATTTACACTGTTCCTGTTTGCTCCAGTAATTATCCTTTTAACTTGCTTTTCCTTAGTTTTATAGATCTGCCCCAGTTTATTTATATCCCTCCATCCATAATGATTCTGGTCCCATTACTCACGGCAAAACACCAGGAAATGTTCCATTTCCCAATTTACGGCCGCAATTATGATATCTGACGGAAACAAATGCAGCTGCCTTCCATTTGAAGCCATATTTTGATCACAATAATTAAGAGAAAGAGAGAGCAACTTCGTGGCATGGCATGTGTTAGATGAATTAATGTAATGTTATGGCTGTATTAAAGGAGGGGGGGTAGAGAGAGCATATACAAAAAATAATAATGTCTGAGATCAACAATGGGAACAAAGAAATGCATCATTTTAACCCCTTTGGGCCTCTTCTGAAATCTGCTGCTTTCATGCAAAGCCGCTATGCTGTTATAGTAACAGTTAAACTGCCCTATTGAGTCTAATATCTGTTCCACCCTCTTTCCATTTATGCTTCTCCCCCCCCCCCCCCGAGTCTCTTTCCACAAAATTGCTAGTTATGGAAATGTTTGTGTGCAAACAAGAATGAAGGGTTTCTGTGTGTTTTGTCACTTCATATTTCAGCCTGCCTGTCTGAATGAGCAGGGACAGCTGAAACCCAGATGATGATATTATAATCATCCTTCCAATTGCATCTTCTAAACCTGATAACAAATTGTGTCTTCTCTCTCTCTCTCTCTCTCTCTCTCTCTCTCTCTCTCTTTCTCTCTCTGTCTCTCTGTCTCTCCCCTTTCCCTCTTTATCTCTGCAAGGAAGAGCGTGTGCAGGGCGGTTTTGTATTAATGATGACAAAGGCGGCTTTGTGGGAGCTGGCACTTCTAGGAACAATCGCGAGGAACAATCACGGACCTTTCATGAATGGTGGGGATCATTCAATTAGTTTTAATTTGTTGGTGGAACGACAGAAGGCTAAAAATTTTGACTTGCTTGTCTTTGCTGCAAAGCAACGACAGGCAGAAGCCTGTGCTCTGGGCTTTGTTGTGCTCGTCACTGTGAACTTCCTCGCTGGTTTATGAGCTGCTTTTTTCAATACCCCATGAAGCAATGTCTCAAGAATCCTCCATCTTTCCACAAAGGGACTGGCTAATTCAATTCATTCATTCAGAGTTAACTTAATGCTAAACTGTCAGTCCCAGGAACTGGAAGTCTTGGATTGATCAAAAGTGTCACGCCGAGGGGAATAGCAACTCAGGCATTTCTCTTACTCACAACTTTACTAGATTTTGGGGCCCACTGTGGAATTCAGATTTTTATTCATAGGTAATTGTGTTCCATGACTGTGGGAAGCTTACCAGAATCTACTTTTTTTTTTCTTGGTACTTTTATTCAGCAAATACTCTCTTGTCGTTTTTTAAAAATGATATTCTTGTGATCTCATGTGGAACAACTAGCTAAAAACTTCCTAAACCACAGAGGTATGTGGGCAAAATTTCCATGCAAGGAAATGCTGAGGAACTGTAACTGAACTGAGACATTGCTAATATCAGAAGGTGTGAAGGGAGGAGTAGGACCTCTGGTGGGGGACACACATTGTGCTCCTTCTGGGGTAGTTTGTCCACTTTTGTACTTAGCTCTCACTTGTGGTTCCTAGAAGCTGTGAGCATGTGACAGCAGCCACACCCTGGGAATGTCTTTGACTGGCCAGCTAAACCAAGTGAGGGTAGCTGATGGGTCTCCAACCTTCAGTGAGTTAGGAGCTTCCCCTGCATGCAAAGACAGGCTCTGGCGGGTTGGGCAGACAAGACTAATAGTGGGTTCAACAGTCAAGGAGGAGGTTTCTGCACATGCTGGGCAGAGGGAAGTGAGGGGCAGATGGGGCTCGTCAACCTGGGAAGATAGCCCACCTAGGAGAAAGAAGGAAAAATCTGATCCTAAACTTCCCTTGCCTTCTGGAGAAAAAGGCAACGGAGTAAATCCTACAGAAATCCAGAGTGGAGTTACAAAGACAAATGGGTGGAATCTTGTATGCATCCTCCTGGCAATTCCTGCAGCCAAGCTGGTGCCAAATGTATTGCACAGCTTTCCTTTGGACCACATCAGCAAGCCTGAGAGAGGGGTCTTGTCATCTGGGCAATCCAGGACCTCCATACATACTGCCCCGGCTTGCACCCCAGGGAGATCACTTGGTGCTGCTATTGCAGAGGTTTAACTCCACCCCTGGAAGTGTACTCCACTGTCTCTTGAGATGGATGGATGCCAACAACACAGGTTAAAAGGTAAAGGGACCCCTGACCATTAGGTCATTAGTCGTGGCTGACTCTGGGGTTGCGGTGCTCATCTCACTTTATTGGCCGAGGGAGCCAGCATACAGCTTCCAGGTCATGTGGCCAGCATGACTAAGCCACCTCTGGAGAACCAGAGCAGAGCACGGAAACGCTGTTTACCTTCCCGCCGGAGTGGTACCTATTTATCTACTTGCACTTTGACGTGCTTTCAAACTGCTAGGTTGACAGGAGCAGGGACCGAGCAACGGGACCTCACCCCATTGTGGGGACTCGAACCGCTGACCTTCTGATCGGCAAGTCCTAGGCTCTGTGGTTTAACCCACAGCGCCACCTGCGTCCCATAACAACACAGGATAGGCAAGGCTAATCTTTTTCAACCCATGTCCACATTTGGAATTTTGTGTGAAAGACATGGGTGCCACCCTCTGTCCCCTGTGATAAGCCTTCCCTCCCCAGAGAACCTGAAAAAAGAGAAAGTGGGTGCACAGCCACTCACTTTGCATCTACAAGTGATCTCTCAATCTCTCTCTCTCTCTAGTGTGTGTGGACCAGCTCCAGTAGAATTAATCTGAGTATTGAAAAGTGCATAGATATGAAAGACAAAGTGGGAAAGAGTGTCACTCTTGGCACTTCCTCCTTCAGCTCTAAACACTTTTCAAGGGAGAAAAAGAAATAGCAGTGAAGGACCTCCTTCAATTCAAGCACTTCTTCCCAGGCATCTTGCATATCCCTATATGATGGAGTACACACTTTATGCAACTTCAGGACACCATCCTAATGGTAAACATACATTTACATTGGAAGAACATGCTGCATGTATCTGTTCTCAGACCCAGCTCACCAAACATCCATATTTGTTCTGTCAACCAGGGATGGAGAATGTTTAGCCCTCCATATTTTATTGGCCTCCCATATCCCATCACTTCCAGCCAGAACTGCCAAAGATCAGGGATGCTATAGTCCATCAATGAATGGGCAGGGGTCATAGATACCCAATCCCTCATGTAAACTCTCTTGCTCACTCTGTCTCTCTCCCCATATCTCTCTCTCTCACACACAAACATTGTCCACCAATAGCATCAAATCCAGCTCAGACCTCTTCACTCATATAGTTTTGATTCCAAGACCAATTCCCTCCCCCTCCTTTTCTCTTTTTTACTATCCCACCTCATCTGTAGGAAATTTAAGTGTCATGAGCTCAGAGATGGAACTACTTGACTTGATGGATAGAAACGACTTGACTGAAATGAGCAGTGGGCATATTTTCAAGGGAAGCAAAGACTCTGTTGATTCAAATGGGAATATTTTAGTCACCAGAGGTAAAAAGAGAGTGCTATGGAAACCCAGACAAATCAAACGGAGAGTTTTTAGATGCTGCCACTGTTTGCTTTATAGGCAAAAAGAAAAGTCCTGCCGCCCTGGGTGCCTTAATAGTTATCTCATCCATCCTCCCACTGTGTCAATAGAGTCCTGAGATGCTTTCTCAGTGTTTACTGCCCAGATTGCTCTGGCTGCCATTGCATCTATCATGACTCCCACATTCTTCACTTAGTCCCTGTGCTCTAGCTTCATTTCTTCATTATACATATTATAAGTGGGAGGACAGAAAAAGGTGCAGGGAGTGTTTGAACCATTTCTGTCTGCATGTCATCCTGTCCCCATCAGTCTAGCCTCCTAATTTATATGACTGGATTCCCTCTGTGATCCCCTATCTTCTGCATAGCCATTTCTAATATGTCAATTTATTTCTATCAATCCAAACCCAACTATCTTCCATCTGTCTACTATTTCTGCAGTGAGCATGCTCATCTCTTGCTTTGGGGGATGTGTCTGTACCTTTTCCCTGTTCTGCTCACAACCTTGTTTATCCAGTTTTGGCCCCTGGTTCAGATTTGGAATAGTGAGGCCCTCTCAGCTACTTTGGTGAGTCAACTCTTGAGCTATTGGATTTCCTGGGCCACAAGTACCAGCTCTAGCTAGTAACAGTCACTTAATTAAATCCTCCAGATCTAGTTGCAAAGGTGGGGAGTAAAATGTCTTTGCCTGGTTTGTATTGGTTTCCTGGGATTTGTGTCTTCTTTCTACCAGGATAACAGCGGGTTATGAAGTCCATCAGCACCAGTCAGAATTCTCTGATTAAAAAAACAAAAGCTGAGGTGGGAGCTGTCGATCAGCACCGTATTATGAGCAGTAATGGTTTCCACCCATCCTTAAGGGGAAAGAGAGAACAAAAGTAACTAGATCTGACACAAGTACACAATGTTCCCATTACATATCTAGCACAGATAGAAAGATAGACGAGCAATAAAACCAGTCAGTAAAAAGAACAACCAATTAAATCTTATCAAAATGAGCAACAATGACTTCAGATAAACTCACAGGCCATAGGCCTGTCTAAATAATAATAAAAAAGCTCTTTTTACCTGCTGACAGATACGGCAGGAATGAAGAACTGGATCTGACTGGTAGACCAGATTCTGACCTCCAACAAGCCTTGTAAACCACTTTGACAAGTGGGCAGTCTGAAGTTGCCGTGGCATCAGTTGAGACATTTTTCTTTGCTTGTGTGATTTGGTTTCCAACTGCATGGGCACATGCACAGGTGATTTCAAGTGTTGGCAATAAGCTGATTGGTGGCACCTTTAAATAGCTCACTTCCTTTTCTCAGGTGGTTTGAAATAAAACTATACAGGCAAAGGCACAGGGTTTGTTGATGATGTGTTAGTATTCATTCATTCATTCATGACTAGACAGATCGTGAAGCTGAGGCTCCAATACTTTGGCCACCTCATGAGAAGAGAAGACTCCCTGGAAAAGACCCTGATTTGGGAAAGATTGCGGGCACAAAGAGAAGGGGACGACAGAGGACGAGATGGTTGGACTGTGTCCTCAAAGCTACCAGCATGAGTTTGACCAAAATGCAGGAGGCAGACGTTGACAGGAGTGCCTGGCATGCTCTGGTCCATGGGGTCACGAAGAGTCGGACATGACTAAACAACTAAACAACAACAACAAGTCCTGGTTAGGCTCATAGGTTGAAAGTTCCCCCACCCCTGAGATGGAGAGATAGGAAGAGCTTCCTTGGATAATTGCTCCAGTTGTTTCAATACTTTGTCCAGGCTACTGAGAAGCACATAGGATAATTGTTGGGTGGAGAGAAGTCCCTTTCTCAAACATCTCAAATTTCTTTCAGGTTTGCACGGGAGTTGAAAATTATTCAGGTAACCTACCCCAAGTTTGTTTAGGGCTTCATAAGCCAAAACTAGCACTTTGAACTGTGACCCAAAACCAACCGGTAGCCAATTAACATTGGCTAAAACATTGTCTCATCCTTATATATTTAATTTCTTACTAATTCACCCGTTGGAACTCCATTACTTTATATATCATAGAGGCACTATCTTTGTGGTCTCTTGAGGGACCTTTGAAGACTTTCCTCTTCCAACCAGCCTTTTAAGTGGATATATTTATCCCAAACAAAAAAATTCCTTCCAGTAGCACCTTAAAGACCAACTAAGTCAGTTCTTGGTATGAGCTTTCGTGTGTATGCACACTTCTTCTGATACACTTCAGATACTGTGTATCTGAAGAAGTGTGCATGCACACGAAAGCTCATACCAAGAACTGACTTAGTTGGTCTTTAAGGTGCTACTGGAAGGAATTTTGTTTTGACTATGGCAGACCAACACGGCTACCTATCTGTAACTATATTTATCCCCGTCTTTCTCTTCATTGGCCTAGGAATTGTCTTTCCAAATGCTTTCATTGTTGATGTTTCCATTGTGAAATTGCTTGGGGATGTTTTATGGAAAGTGATTCGTGAACGAAATAAAGAAATGCAGAAAGTTCTGAGCCAGCTGGAGTTTCAGAATCGTCCTCAAAGGCAAACCCATGTAGAGTAATCCAATGCATAGTCTTATGTATGTCCATGTTTGTTTTTGCAGGGATATCTGCAGCAACCCTTTAGCATGACACTTCCAGAGGCCCCTTGCATTTCCTAATGACTATCGAAGTTGAGTGTGCATTGATGTAATCTGTCAGCACATTAAATCTGCACAACTCACCATCCTTAGAATTTTGACTTTTATTTTATTTATTAAAAAATAAATAAAAATGGTTTCTAACCCTAAATACTTGCAGGGATGAATTTTAATCCACACAGATAATGCCAGACGATTCAATAACAATTTTACTGAATGGTAGGGTCACCATATGTCCTCCTTTTTCAGGACACGTCCTCATTTTCATGGGTGTATAAAAATGAGAGTCATCATAGTGATCCATAGTTAAAAGTTGTTGTTGTTTAGTCATTTAGTCGTGTCCGACTCTTTGTGACCCCATGGACCAGAGCACGCCAGGCACTTCTGTCTTCCACTGCCTCCCGCAGTTTGGTCAGACTCATGTTTGTAGCTTTGAGGACACAGTCCAACCATCTCGTCCTCTGTCGTCCCCTTCTCTTTGTGCCCTCAATCTTTCCCAACATCAGGTTCTTTTCCAGGGAGTCTTCTCTTCTCATGAGGTGGCCAAAGTATTGGAGCCTCAGCTTCACGATCTGTCTAGTTAAAAGTAGAAGTCAGCAAATGTGTCCCTTTCTTTGCTCTTCAAAATATGACAACCCTACTGAATGGTCTCACTTATTTGCTTTCTGTATTTTCCCTTTCCCCTCCCCAACACCTTTATTCTGGGGTCCAGTGCCAAGGGCCTTCTGGTGGTTCCCTCACTGCGAGAAGCAAAGTTACGGGGAACCAGGCAGAGGGCCTTCTCAGCCGTGGCACCCACCCTGTGAAACACCCTCTCATCAGATGACAAGGAAATAAACAACTACCTGACTTTTAGAAGACATCTGAAGGCAGAAAATACTTAGGGAAGTATTTAATGACTGATGTTTTAATGTATTTTTAATCTTCTGATAGAAGCTGCTCAGAGTGGCTGGGGAAACCCAGCCATATGGGCGGGGTAGAAATTTATTGTTATTATTATTATTATTATTATTATTATTATTATTATTATTATTAATCAGCTGTTCTACTCAGTTTAAAAGGTAAAGGTACCCCTGCCCGTACGGGCCAGTCTTGACAGACTCTGGGGGTGTGCGCCCATCTCACTTAAGAGGCCAGGGGCTAGCGCTGTCCGGAGACACTTCCGGGTCACGTGGCCAGCGTGACATCGCTGCTCTGGCGAGCCAGAGCCGCACACGGAAACGTCGTTTACCTTCCCGCTGGTAAGCGGTCCCTATTTATCTACTTGCACCCGGAGGTGCTTTCGAACTGCTAGGTTGGCAGGCGCTGGGACCGAGCAGCGGGAGCGCACCCCGCCGCAGGGATTCGAACCGCCGACCTTTCAATCAGCAAGTCCTAGGCGCTGAGGCTTTAACCCACAGCGCCACCTGCGTCCCATCTACTCAGTTTGCTAGAGCTTTAATTTATTCTCTTTTTAAAAAACCAATGAAGAGGTTCACTGTACCCCCCCCAAATGTAAGTCTGAAAGGAAAGCAGCTGAATATTTTACCTGCATGAAGAATGGAGGGTCTTAAAGACAACTTTGTGAGCCATCTGAAATCACTCATAGTTACTAACCACTCTTCAGCAGACTTCAGCTCTTAAAACCCCTGATAGGGTCCTTCTAATATAGATAGATTAATACCAAGGATTGGTGTTGTTTCTTCTTCTTCTTCTTCTTCTTCTTCTTCTTCTTCTTCTTCTTCTTCTTCTTCTTCTTCTTCTTCTTCTTGTAAATCTGCACTGGCAACTCCCCCCCCCCTTGCATGAGCAAAATAAAAACAGTGACTACACCCACCCCTCCCCCAGATAATAAAGTCCTCCATACAATGGAAAATCACCACAATGTTTGAATATCACATCAGATTAGGTGGAGAAGAGCAAGCTGACATTAAAATAAATTAGCCAATCATATCCCCCCCCCCCGACAATTTTCCTTCCCATTTCTTCTAGCGTCTGCATTTTGATAACTCATCTGAACACAGATTTTCCAACACAGGGAGGGGTAATTTTCTATGCAGTTCATGTTCTGACAGCAAGGCAAAGGGTTTTTTTTTGTCTTTTTCTTTTTATACCACTCACACATACCTATCTAGTTTGAAAGAGAATGAGAGATAAAGATGATTGACTCCTCTGATGGCTTCTCCATCATGATGACACCTCATTTGAGCTGGTCAATGCAAACTGATTGTTAATCTCCGCCATGTGAGGTCAACCTGGTTTAAGAGGACCACACTGCAGATGCTCTGCTCTGCCTATCATTGCTCCAAATCAGCAACCATAATCTCTCCCAGATCAGAACTTGTTTCCCATTATCTACTTGGTGTTGGCCGATGATATATGAAGCAATTTCAGCCCCAACAGTTGTGTTGGGTGCGTGCTCACAGGCTAGCCTGTGAAATCTATATACTTCCGTTTTTCCTCCTCCCCCCCCCCCTTTTAGCTAGGAGCAATATTTTTTAAGCTAAAAGGAGTTTTCAAAGAGGAGATGCCATAACTCATCTTTATAGTCCTGCACAATCCGTTCATTTAGACACTGAATTTCCTCTCCATTATGCCACCATCTGAATGCATTAATCTGCTCATTGAGTAGTGGCTGCTTGATGGGGTTGTTGGAAGGAGCAAAGCGAAGGTTGGGGATTATTTGTTTCCATGTTGTCATTCAGCAAGCCTCTAAAAGTATTTAACCCTGTCCTTAAACCCGGAGAGCCTGAAGAATGCAACCACATTTGGTGTGCAGTGGCAAAAGGGAGGGTCAGAGGCAGGCAGACCCAATTTAAAGATGGAGTACCTGGTCTCTACTCCAAAATCCGTGCAGTAATCTGCCGGAGTTGGCACCAGAGGTAGGACTTGGACAGGAGCCTATTGCAAACCAAGCAGAAGGTACTGCTCCATTGATGAGCACAGGCAGATGGTCAAGTCCATAGCATTTATGCACTAAGCTTCATTGTGCCTCTACATCACAGGGGATGATTGTCAGGGTGGAGTTATAGGCAGCTGTCAGAATGCAACCAGGAGCCAAGAATTGTGCAGAACCTTTTCCATCCTAAGGACCACATCCTATTCCAGAAGCAAAAAAATGGGTGGAGCAATTGATATAAATTTTACCTTTGCATGGTAGGCTAGTTTCTATACCTTCACATACTCCTCTCTATTCTTCCTCCAGGAAAGCAGAAGACGTTATTAGGATGCAGTTCAGCCACACAAAACACATGGAGTGCAAAGCAAAGTCGGTAAGAGCTGTGGCCTTAGGACAGTTCCAAGGGCCAGATAAAGAGACCCGCAGGGCCACATGTTGCCCCTGGGCCTAAGGTGTTTTTATCCCTACCCCACTTCTACTCTAGTGGAGATCAAGACAACTGATGATTCCAAGGAGCAGACCAGAACACAACAGAGCCAAGAAGCTTTGTTGCTGCCCAGTCAGACTCAGGCTAAACAGGAAGCCTCTTCTTGTCTAGAAGGACTCAAAGGACAGCCAGGATCACTGGCACCAACTCCTCGGGGCCCTGGGGGGGGTGCGCCCAATCTCCTCCCCCTGCTCTGGCTACCCAAAGGTTGCCAAGGTTTCTACACATATATGTGCATCTTTCCACCCAGGTGAGTAAGAGACATCAACATAGTTCCAATGACACATTCCAGTCAGGAAAAAGCACCAGAGGAGGGTGTGGAGCAAGGCAGATCAGGATTATAGCCTGGAGAGAATGAGCTTCTTTCATGAGGAATTCCAGGGGTCAAACTTAGGGACATGGACATGGCTCAATAATAGAGCATCTGCTTTGCAAGGTCCCAGGTGAATCCCTGGCATCTCCAGGTAGAAAGAAACCCCACAGGAAATCCTGGAGAAAGGCAGCCAGTCAGTATTGTCAATACTAAATTTGATGAGACAATGATCTGACTCAGTGTAAAATAGCTTCCTATGGGTTAAACCACAGAGCCTAGGGCTTGCCGATCAGAAGGTTGATGGTTTGAATCCCCACAACAGGGTGAGCTCCCGTTGCTCAGTCCCTGCTCCTGCCAACCTAGCAGTTCGAAAGCACATCAAAGTGCAAGTAGATAAATAGGTACGGCTCCGGCAGGAAGGTAAACTGCATTTCCATGTGCTGCTCTGGATCACCAGAAGCGGCTTAGCCATGCTGGCCACATGACCCAGAAGCTGTACACCGGCTCCCTCAGCCAGTAAAGCGAGATGAGCACTGCAACCCCAGAGTCGGTCACGACTGGACCTAATGGTCAGGGGTCCCTTTACCTTTACCTATGGCTTTAAGTCTTTAGGAAAAAGCTATAGTTCAGTGCTGGAGCATCTTCTATGCCTGCAGAAGTTCCCAAGCTCAATCTCCAATGACATCTCAGAGCTAGGAAAGACCCCTACTTGAAATCCTGGAGAGCGGCTGCTAGTCAGTGTGGACAATACTGGGCTAGATGGACCAAAGGACTGATTCAGTATAAGGCAACTGCCTACATTACTAGGTTGTGTGTGCAAAGCATACGATTTATCACTGAGCCACGGCCCTTCTTCAACCATTTGGGATGGTGCTGTGTTTTCTCTTTTAATGCATGCTGCATTTGACAGTGGGCTTTCCCTCCTCTGACTCTTTTCACAGCAACCAAAGCAAAACAAATACATTTGCATCCTTCTGGTGGTTGTCCTGATTGCTCACAGGAGAAATAATGAAACATATTATTTTTTTTTCTAAAGAGACAAAGAGAGAGAGAGAGTTGTTCCCTTCCAAAGGGTCTTAAAAATTAAACAAAGCTATGGCAGGCTTCCTCGCCCCCAAACAGCATTTTTGTCTTTGGTGTTGATTTTCCACTGTAGCTCTTTCTCTTGTAAATACGACGGCACTGCCTTAGTGCTGTGTAAATGTCACGTTGAATAGCAAATTTATACAAAAAATTTGGAAATAGATAGCAGGATGTAAAACAGGATTACAAGCCTGTAATACAATGAGAAGAGATTAAACATTCAGGGAAGAGATCAAAGTAAATTTAGGGAGCAAATGAAACATTTTCGGATGGGAAGTTTGCTTTTAAAAGGGGGAAGTGTATGTCAAGATCAGGTGGTGGTATTTGCAGGACAAGACATCAAACACAGGGGAGAAGGCAGGGAAATGAACAGCCTGGCATGATATCTGGTATTTATTCAGCAAAATAGCCATCTAATGTCAGGCTTCTGGGCAATGATCAGGAAAGGGTTATTTACCTCCTGTATCATCTGGGCTGAGAGTCAGGCATCCTTCCCCAACCTTATGTCCTCTAGATGCCTTGGACTGCGACTCCTGTCTTCCCTCACAATTGGCCATACTGTCTGGGGCTGATGGGCAGTGCTGGATTAAACCCTGTGGAGCAAGAGTCCTGTCTAAGATCCCACGGATGGTTGTAGTAACATGATGCTCACCTGAAATATAAAGTGAGCAATGCACTTAGTGCAACCACACACCCCAAGTTCTTCTCCAACCCCGATTTTTAATCTGGGAGGGAGAAGACTCTGCTCCACCTACTCACCACCTTGCCTGGAACTAACTAACCTGTGACTCTCCAGGTGTAGTCAGACTCCAGCCAGCTTAGTCAGGGGTGATGGAGTAGTAGTGACGGAGTGATGGAGTATTAATCAAAAACATCCAGAGGGAACAAGGTTGGGGAAAGCTGTTTTGGGAAACAGTCCCAAAAACAATAGGAGAGGAATGTTGATCAGGTTCATGTGGGCAAGATGAAAACACCCAAGTTGAAGACCAAGGGAGAAATGCATCTATTGGATATTTTTGAAAATGATTTGTTTGTCTACCTGCTGTCTATAGGTTTGGCTGCCTGTTGACACATCATCACCAAATTCAAAACAAGGGTTCCCAATGTGGGGGTGGGGCTTTAAAAATTAATGTTGGGCCACCAAGTGTCATTTGAATCAAGATGGCAGACCAAATATGAATTTGGTATGAGTTTGCCCATTTTTTGGATAGGTTCGGCCACCTCTCAAGATATTGTTGCCAAACTCAGCGCATGGATTTCCGAGATGGGGGGAAACAGTTTTTATCAGTATACAGATGCTGGGTGCCTTTTTGATTCAAGATAGTGGACCAAAATGTGACTTTGGCATGAATTCCCCTGATTTTGGACATGATGAGTCCAAACTCACTATCCAGTTAAAAACCACAAATTGGGACGTTTCTAAAAATTCACACACACACAGACACAGACAGACAGTTTGACCAAAGTCCTTGGAGGATTTTTTTTTATCAAGCACAGCTCCAGACTGAAATAATTATTATTCTAATTACACAGAAAAGGGCTCGGAGGATAATGCCATGGGTCTCTGCTTTCCTCAGTCTGATGCTCCCTCTGCCTGCCACATCCAGCCTCATGATCTAAGATGATGGATGGGGTCCCCACAGCAGCAATGGGATGAAGCCCAGAAACAAAACCCCTTTGCCGATGTTCTTAATTAGATTCGGTGTCCTTACGGCCACCCCGATTCCACTGACATGTCTCCCCAGCTGAATTAGAATCCACAGCAGATAAAACAAGCAAGCCAAGATCAATTTTAATTTGTTCAAAGCGCAGTGCATTTTGTCTCATCTGACACAGGTTCTTCGGGAAGCCATCCTTTAATGTCATGAGGAACCTGAGGGCCAATTTGCAGGATCAATACCTGAGAGACCATTAACATGTCAGGTTACCGCATCATAGAGGTCTGTGTGACATCACTGGCTGCTCTGGTAATAGAAGGGTCGACCGATCCTTATACCCACAAGAGTTTAATCGTAATGGTAAACATTCCCCCCTATGCTCAGAACATTCGTGGTTGGCAACCCATTTTAACAGGGATGATATTTGCAAGGTTTGGCACCATCAGCCACACACCCTAGAGAAGATAAAGAAAAATGAAATAGAAGATTCCAGGCCGAAGGTCTCTGTAATAAAACAAAAAGTTTTCAAATGGTGGCAGAAGACTACTAGGGTTGGAGTTAAATCAGGGTGGGAAAGTGTGTAGAACAAAGCATGCAACCCTTTACTCTGTACAATATGCTGCTTTTCACCCACACAAAGTTAGAGGTTCCAACACAAACCCCTCATAAGAACGATCCATCTTGAATCAGACCATTGGTCCACCTCGAACAGTCTTATCAATACCTGCATAATAGCTCAGTCAGTAAAGCATGAGACTCTTAACCTCTGGGCTGTGGGTTTGAGCCCCGCATTGGGCAAAGGATTCCTGCATTGCAGGGATTGGACTAGATGACCCTTGGGGTACCTTCCAAATCTACAATTCTGTGATTCTTTACTGACAGGCAGCAGCAGCAGCACTCCAGTGTTTCAGCCAGAGGCCCCTCCCAGCCCAACCTGGAGATGCCAAGGATGGAACCAGGGATCTTTAGCATGCAAAGCATATGCTCTATGACTGGGCTATTGTCCTTCATCTAAAAGGGAGGGGTAAGGTTCTAGTCCTCATGCTGCTGGGTAAAGGGCTGAATTGAATAGGAACATAGGAAGTTGCCTTATGCTGACCCTACAAAACAGCTGTTTGTATAGGCTGGGGAGAGCGATTTTGATGGGGAGGAATTTGCACAGGGAGAGACATCCCCATGCAATCATCTCCCCATGTTAATCAGGTTCCCCATAAAGCAGTGTGAAGGTACTTAGGGGAAAGTCACCCCCAACCACCTTTGTATCCATCTCAACTCTCCAAACAACTGTTTGGTGAGTTTGGAAGAGTGCAATGTCTCCCTGCTGGGGTAGAATAGCATCTGTCCTCCTCTGCCCCAGCTGGAGAAATGTTTGAAAATGAAGATCCCACTGGATGCTGCTGACATAGTAGAAATACCATAGAATAGTAGGGTTGGAAGGGACAACAATGGTCATCTAGTCCAACCCCCTGCAATGCAGGAATCTTTTTGCCCAACATGGGACTCAAACGCACAACCCCAAGATGAAGAATCTCTTGTTCTACCAACTGAGCTATCATCTTGGCTTTCAAAGTGCTTCCCCCCGCACTCCATGCTGGGTTGGGGAAGGTCCTGTCCATCTTTGCCACATTGAGACTTGTATTTATATATGCACACATCCAGGCCATGCCCCTGGCATGAGACCAAGGAGTACTTATCCACTCTTCCTCCCTCCCTTAGGGGCAAAAAAGTTTGTTATTAGATCATTATACAGTGATACCTCTGGTTGCGAACGGGATCTGTTCCAGAGCCCCGTTCGCAACCTGAAAGGAATGCAACCCGCGTCTGCATGTCTGTGCATGCGCGGGTCATGATTCGCCACTTCTGCACATGCGTGTGACGTCATTATGTGCGTCTGCACATGCACGAGCAGTGAAACCTGGAAGTAACCTTTCCTGGTACTTCCAGGTCGCCATGGGACGCAACCTGGAAAGACATAACCTGAACCAAATGTAACAAGAGGTATGACTGTATTGTAAAGTTGGAAGGGACCTCAGGGGTCATCTACTCCAAACCCCTGCAATGTAGGAATCCTTTACCTAGCAGGGGACTTGAACTCGCAACCCTGAGATTAAGAGCCTCATGCTCTACCAACTGAGCTATGCCAGGCCCCTGTACCTTGTCTACCTGTGCCTTGAAATGTAGAGATGCCCAGTCCACTTAGTGGCTCGTTCCTTGTGGACTTTGGGGTGAGTGGGGAATACAGCCATGCTGCATTATATTACAGCATGTCTTACAAGGAACGGCTGAAAGAGCTGTGTGTGTTTATCCTGGAGAAGAGAAGATTAAGGGGAGGTATGTTAGCAGTCTTCCAATACCTGAAGGGCTGTCACAGCAGACTTGTTCTCTGCTCCTCCAGAGAGCAGAGGTAGAACTGATCGGTGGAAATTGCAAGAAGCCTATTTCAGCAAAACCCGAGGAGAAACATCCTGGTAGGGATTATGGGGGAGAAATTTGATTCAGTTTGTATTTAATGCTGAATCTATCAAAATCACACTCCTAAATGACATGAGAACCAAAGCACAGACAGCCTATGAAATTCACACTTTGCTGAATTTTGCAATGCAATTATCTAACCAGCCAATGTTGTGGGTGTGGGTGGGTGGGTGTTCGTGCGTGCGTGCAAAAAATGCATCTATTAGTAAAACAACCTACAAAAATTAAGCATAGAATAATAGGACTGTAGAGTTGGAATGGATCCCAAGGGTCATTGAGACCAACACCATGCAGTGCAGGAATCACAGCTAAAGAACCCATGACAGATGGCCATCCAGCCTCCATTTAAAAACCTGCAACAAAGGATCTGCCACATCTTTTGAGGCAGTTTGCTCACCTGTCAAAGAGCTCCTACCACAACAAAGGTCTTCCTAATGTTCAGTGGGAATCTCCTTTCTTGTACTTTGAATCCATTGGTTTGGGTCCTACCCTCTGGAGCAACAGAAAACAAACTTCCATGTGACAGACCTTCAGGTATTTGAAGATAGCTATCATATTACCTCTTCTCTTCTCCAGGCTAAACATACCCAACTCCCTCGGCCATTCCTCATAAGGCTTGGTTTTCAGATCCTTAAACATCTTGGTTGCCCTCCTCTGCACAGATTCCAGTTCGCTAATATCCTTTCTCAACTGTGGTGCCCAGAACTGGACACAGGACGTCCCAGGTAGGGTCTGTCCAAAAGAGATCAAAGTGGTGCTCTTACTTCCTTTGATATTGACACTATACTTCTATGTACTGCATTGGGGCAAATGGCTTGCAAAAACATGTACATTGGTGAAAAGTGCATACAAAAATGTGTTTGGAGAAATTCAGACTAAAATGATGATGAATTCTCATGAAGATTTCCTTTCCTTGGAAAAAAAAGAGCACAGATTGTTGAAGAAATGTGGAGAGCTGAATTTAAGACTGGAAAAATGAGAACTGAAAATGTTAGGTGCATCCCCTCTTTATGACTTACAAGAGTCATTTAATGGCAAGAGCCGCAGGAGCTGATAGTATCTCCTTCAGGTAGGATATTTAGGCACAACGGGGTGGTCACCTATGGGGAGTGCTCTAATGATGAGATTCCTGCATTAAGCAAGCAGCTGATGTGGACAACCTTCAAAGTCACTTTTAACTCAAGGATTCCATAATTTTATACCAGTCTACTGAGAATGCCTCAAAATCTGGGAGAAACCAGGCCACCAGAGAAGAAGGCAGCCCAGCTGCTGGGAGATGGTTTCACTTTAATGCCTGACATTCTCAGCTTTGGATGTTCTATTCAAAAAGCAGAGAATTTGTTAAGCAGATGAAGAGAATCAGCAGTGGGGAGATACAATAGCAGAGGAGGATTAGGCCTGGAGTAAGTGTCTGCGCTTGGAAGAATTAATCAGGAGGCTGTGATGGATTTTACATGGTGAAAGGGATTTGCTGAATGAACGCCTTAAGTGAAATGAAATTAGTCCCACTCCTGCTGTCACAGAAGGAGAGGACTGGAGTCCCCACTGGAAAAAGCAACATTGTCACCAGTCAGAGCCCTGATCCTTAGGCAGAGTTGCAAAAACTCAAAATGTGGCCCTCCAGACCTCCCTTTCTGGCCCTCAGGGTTCTGTCTAGCTAATGTTCTTTCTCCTCAGCCCACAGCTCTCACTGGGCCCTCTTCTTCACTGGAATATGCCTGTGAAGTGTGCTTATGCTTCTTGGCTTGCATGGATGGAGAGATGTCCATCTGGGAGGAAGATGTAGAACTGTTGGGCTTTTGCATGGCTGGAAGGTAGCTGACTTTACTGTGGCAAAGGCCATACCAGTTGCTCTGTCCACTTTTGCCTCTGGCAACTGGCAACATTGCCCTTGAGCCAGTGCCACCAACTGGACTCACACACTTCAGCCCCGACTGAGCCAAGTGAGCTGGGTAGCACTTCCAGAGACCACCTTCTGCACAGGAACAGGTAAAAGTGCTGTGGACTCACAGCTTAGAGTTGTGAGCACCGGATTCACTCCAACAAGAAGACAGTCGTCGCACAGCAGAGTACAGCAAAGTACAGCAGAGCATAAATGACTCGGAGAGCAGCTCTGTAGAATATCTTCTTTTATTCTATCTACAACTATAATACACAACTATGTACAGAGCTAAACGAGGTCTAAACTAAAAATGCTGAGCTGCACTGAGTGTCTGCAGCTGCTCTTAGCAGCAACCTTATCTATACACACGATCTCTCTCTAACACTCAGTCTCTCTCTCTCTCTCTCTCTCTCTCTCTCTCTCTTTGATGCGAGGCTGGAGCGAAATAAGTAGAGAGCAGAAACCGCCCCCTCCTCTCTGGAGAATCAGCAGAGAACATCAGCAGATTCTTGGATATGGGAGAGGTGAAATCTGGCCACATCCACCCCTAGCAGGAGCCCCTGCAAGGTTGCCCATAAGGGCATATGTCCCTCAAGCTAAAAAAGCTGAGTTAGATCATTGATCCATCTAGCTCCATACTGTTTACACTGACTGGCTATGACTCCCTATGGTTTCAAGCAGGATCTTCTCCAGACCTACCTGGAGATACCAGGGATTGAACCTGAGACCTTCTGCAAGCAAATCAGATGCTCTGCCACTGAGCTACTGCCCTTTTCCTGCCTTTATCTCTTCTCATTTGGTTGTCATTTCCCACAACACCTTTCTTTGCTCCTTGTGCTACTTCCCAGCATTCTGGGTCTTTTCACCCCATTTCCTTCTGTTAAGAAGCATATAACCAACATGACAAGGAAACATGGTGGACAGAAATGGAGTCAACAAAAGCAGCAGGCCCATGGCAAAGTTGATGCAACATCTGGTCAAGGAGGAACTTCATTATTTAATTGGGTTTCACTGCCCTGGTGCAGAAGTTTTCAAACTGTGCCCCAGAATATCTTAAGTTCCTCAACATCTCATGAAGGAGTCTTCAGTGAGATCAATATTGACAGACAAGCTTTCTTGCTCTACAGATTATCTCCTACAAAATGTTTTAAGAGTGTGTATGGTGACCATGGAGCTCAAGGTGTCCTGACCAGCACCCCAAGTGAACAAATACATCTATAAGTGCCCGTAATAGCTCACTGTAATATGCAAGATAACCAAGGCAGACATTGGAGAGTCTTGTCACTGGGGAAAGAGTTTTGATTTTAAAGATCAAATGTTTGAAAACATTTGGAAACAGCATGCTGCTGTTTCATTTCCCCTTAAAAGATAGGTTGAAAGAAGATTGCAAGCCACTCTTAAGACACGAGGGACTCAACATTCTCCCTGGCACAAGGAATCCCTCAAATTAGAAGATTAGCCTTGGATGGAGTGGTTCTGGACAGAATTTCTTGCATAAAGGACTCCAACTCAGAGGAAGCCCAAGCACCTTCAATGGAATATATGTGTATCTGAAATGACAGGGAGATTATGCTCTGAAGGTACAGCCAGATCCTCTCTTCATTGGTTTTGGAAGTGGTTTGGGGCTGCAGAGGACTTTGACAGTGATGAATGGTTTGCTTCACAGACACTGTTGTGCAGACTCTTGTCCTAAGGAGCTGATGGTCTTTTTCATTATCATCATTTTATTAACTTCTGAGTGACAACAGGGCTTCCTTGCCACATTAGATTTTTGAATTTTCAGGAACGAGTGAGTTAGAGCTTTGGGTTGAGAACACCAGGGGTGGTGCCTCTCTGGGGCCATTTCACCTGGTACCACCATCATTTTCTTAAACACCTGTCACTTAAGCCCTGCCTGCCCCCATGTGAAAGTCAAACTATTTCCCTATTACCTTGGTACTTTGGGACAGAAAAGTAGAAGTCCAATAATAGCAGGGTGGGGTGGAATTTGGAAGAAGAATTCAGCATTCCAGATAAATGTTTTACGAAAGGCCTGGAGAACAAAGGTGACTTGGGGAAAAGATGATAATGAATTGTTGGCCAACCCACTGGTGCTGGACCCCTTTCATTCCCATTAATGTAACATTTATATTCCAGAATGATAAGCTGCTCATACAGGCATAATACTACAAAGCCTGTGATGCAGTGCACTTTACCTGATAACCCTGCAACATTTCTGCTCCCAGCCACACCCAAAGTCTTCAATTTTCTCCAGTATATGTCTCATAAGGAAATCAGCCCTGAGTACTCACTGGAAGGACAGATCGTGAAGCTGAGGCTCCAATACTTTGGTCACCTCATGAGAAGAGAAGACTCCCTGGAAAAGACCCTGATGTTGGGAAAGATTGAGGACACAAGGAGAAGGGGACGGCAGAGGACAAGATGGTTGGACAGTGTTCTCGAGGCTGCCAGCATGAGTTTGACCAAACTGCGGGAGGCGGTGGAGGACAGGAGTGCCTGGCATGCTCTGGTCCGTGGGGTCACGAAGAGTCGGACACAACTAAATGACTAAACAACAACAATATGTCTCATTCAATCTTGCGGCCCCTTATTTCAAGAATTGTACACAGGACTCAAAAAATGCAGTCACACCATAGATTCCCCCTTTTTCTTTCTTCCCTCACTTGCCTTGGTTGTGTCCCTTTTTAGAAATTTCAATTGTAAGCATCTCAGGGCAGGGACCTGCCAGTGCTATTCTTACTGGGTGACGGGCCCTCTCCTACCCCTGCTGCCCCACCTTTCCCCATCATTTGCATTCCTGCTTTGTCTGGCCTTCTGCAGGCATGACAAAGGGCACCCTAATCTACCCAATTAAAACAAATATGGGAGAGAAAGAAATTAATTACTTTGAGCCGACTTTTTCCAAGCCCCACTTGGACTTTGCCTCTCCGAAAGGTTCTTATCCCCGCCAAAAGCTGGCTGGCACAATGCTCTTTACATACTAAGAGTAGTCTAATTCCCTGCCTGATAAAAGCAGGAGGGGAGATAAAAAGCCGCGCAGGCAAATAGGATTAAGCAGGTGTCAGAGGTGCCTAATTAGAAAAAATGATGGACTGGGTGGCAACACACAGGAGGAGGGAGCGACAAGCAGGCCGCCGGGGATCCCAATGGCCTCGTTTGCGAATCCTGGAAGTCATACTGTACGCAACATGACAAATAAAGGGACATAAAAAATACGTGGCTCTTTCCCTGTAGCTGGAGACGTTCTTGCCAGCACCATTTATCAGGGTGACAAAACCAAGTGTGGGTGGATCCTGACAAATCAAGGCAAGGCCTCTTTCACTTCCTTCTCTGGATTCCTGTACCCCCTTCTCTCATTATTATTGTTTATTAAATTTGTAGGCCACCCTCCATCTGTAGATCTCAGGACGGTTCTCTTCTCTTCATGACTCATCTCATCCATATATATATATGGCATTTTTCCGTCCATAAGATGCCCCCATGTATAAGATGCCCCTATTTTTGAGGACTCAGATTTAAGAAAATGGGGTGGGGGAGATCGCCCAGAGCATAAGATGCCCCCTAATCTTTGACATTATTTTTTAGGGGGAAAACCTAGTCTTACACACACGGAAAAATACAGTGCGTGTGTGTTGATATAGATAGATGATAGATAGATAGATAGATAGATAGATAGATAGATAGATAGATAGATAGAGAGAGAGAGATAGATAGATAGATAGATAGATAGATATAGATAGATAGATAGATAGATAGATAGATAGATAGATAGATAGATAGATAGATGATAGATAGATAGATGATAGATGATAGATATAGATAGATAGATAGATAGATAGATAGATAGATAGATAGATGATAGATAGATAGATAGAGAGAGAGAGAGACAGAGACAGAGAGAGAGAGAGAGAGAGAGAGAGAGAGAGAGAGAGAGATTCCAAGACATCAGCTTGGGAAAAATCAGAATTCCACTGCATAACCTGCCTCCATTTTTCTGTTCTCTTTTTTATTCTTATCTAAACCTGGGGGCATCCTACTAACATAGATAAAATAATGCAAGGAAATAAGATCCTGCTATGTGTTGCATGTGTCAGGAATTCTTTAGCTGTGCTTCCAGCATTGCAGGAGGTTGGACTCTATGACTCTTGGGGTCCCTTCCAGCTCTAGAATTCTGCTCCATGATTCTATGAGCATCTGCGGGTTGCAAGGCTGAAGACTGCCAGCATAGGATGAGGAGGCTGAACCTCCTTCATATTTCTTCTCCTTCGACTTTACGACTGCACCCGAGAGAATGCGTTTACGAGGCCTAGCAAAGAAAAAAAACAGGTAAGTAAAATTAACTTCTAATGAGCTCCATGTTCATCAGGCATCCCTTTGCTAAGAAAGCATGGTGAGTTGTTTAGCAAAGAACTGAGTCATAAGTGTCCTCTTCTGAACTCTTCAACTTGCCAGGTGCTCTCTTGCCAAATCTCTTCCCTCCCACAGCACAGCAAGCCTCAGTGTTCACTCGATTACCACAAAAATAATGATTAGCAAGCCGCTTCGGACTTCAGGGGTCTCAAAGAAAGATGCGTTAATTCTTCAAAACCTTTGCAAGCTCCCTTTCAGATATATCAACCTGAAATGTAATTATCTCTGCAGCACTGGGTGTAAATCCAGGAGCATACACATCGAGATGATCTGCAGGGTGTTATTTTTACGGCATCATATATTAGATGTACAGCTTTAAGGTGTCCTTACCTGTTTAATTGCACGAGAGATTTGTATGCGCTAACAACCGCTTGTCGCAAAGATAACAGTAAAAGTATCCTCAAGAACTCTTTCATTCCACTCTGAGTTAAGCTTCCTGTCTCTCTTGAGAAATCAGCTCTGAGCAAAGGAGGGGACCCTATACAATAGATCATACTGACAAAAAAGCAAACTTTTTCGCCTTCAAGACCAGCAACCCCAAGGGCAATCCTGCAACTTCCAAGTCCTTTTTTCCTCTTGCATGCCTAGATCATGAGCTGGTGTAGGGATGCAGCTGAGGCCAGTACTGCACTATACATTTAAAATACTTGTATACCACTTTAAATAGCCATGGCTTCCCCCAAAGAACTGTGGGAGTAGTAGTCTGTTAAAGGTGCTAAGAGTTGTTAGGAGAGACCCCTATTCTCCTCACAGAACTATTATTCCCAGAGTTCTATGGGAAGCGGGAATTGATTGCTCAGGCCCATTCAGGAGTGCCAGCTTGGCTCCATGACCATGGTTGCCTGGGGTCATGGGTACAATACATTGTGCATGGCCCTGGAAACAAAATTTGTGGGTGCCCGTTCTCTTCATCAAGAATTTGGTGGGTGCTTGGGTACCCAGGGAGCCAGCACTTAACAGCCTGTTCTTATGACCTTGTCTTAACAACTTGAGTCTAGGGTATCTCAATGACTTCTTAATTCCTACCCAATCCTTGAGGCCTTGGGGGAATCCCTGCTAATGGTTCCCATGTCTCAGATGCATGGCTCACATCCACCAAGAGTACTGGTGCTCCTGTATTGTGGGCCCAGTTTTATGGAACTCCCATCCAGTTGAGCTCAGACAGGCTCCTTCCCTGTTCTGTTTCCAGCAGACATTTAAATTAAAGCCTGATTTTATAGCTTTCACCAATTTTTACCCTTTTTGTACAGTGGTACCTCTGGTTGCAAACGGGGTCCGTTCCGGAGGCCAGTTCACAACTTGAAAGGAACACAACCCACAGCGGCGTGTCTGTGCATGTGCAGGTTGCAATTCATTGCTTCTGCGCATGCGTGTGATGTCATTTTGTGCATCTGCGCATGCACAAGTGGTGAAACCCAGAAGTAACCTTTCCGGTACTTCCAGGTCACCGCGGGACGTAACCTGAAAGAACGGATCATGAAGCAAACGTAACATGAGTTATGACTGTACTGTGTTCCTTCTATACCATTAGGAAACATTTGTAGTTAGGTGGTGTATAAAGAGTTTAGAGTAATAATAAAATGAAGGTCCTCTAGACCACAGGTCCAGCATTCTTCACAATGAAAGGGGAATCCATCACATTCTCTGGGGTTCCTGGCAAATGTTATGAAGGCAAGGGAGGCCACTTTGCAGAAGCTAAGCAGGTCCTGGGTCCAGTCTGTACCTGAATGAGAACCGTGTGTATGGTGCCTTGGTTTTCATGACAGGAGAACGGCATGATGTCTAGAGGCAAGAAAATAAATAGTGCCCTACTCTTGCCATTTAAGCATTCTATTTTGGCAGCAGCTAAGCTTGCAAAGCTGTTTGTTCTAACTAGAACGCGTTATGTGGCATTGCTTTGATTTCCTGTCTGTCACACGCAGAGAACAAGTTTCTGAATTCAGGCCAGGCTGTGCCTTCCTTCCTGCAACTCCCAATTGAAATGCTAACCCATTTCTCATTCAGCGGAAGCATGGCACTGAATCTCATGGCTATAACATCATTCTTGCCTTGCCTGGCTTTCATTGACCCAGGAATCAGGTGATGGAGGTATGAGGAGCTTAGCATGGAAATGAACTTCCATGATCTACCTCTTACAAGGCCTGTACCTGGTGGACAGAGGAACAACATAGAAAGCTATCTTTTACTGAGTCAAACCACTGGTCCAACTAGCGAAATATTGTCTACACTGACTGGCAGCAGCTCTCCAGGGTTTCAGACAAGGGAGTTTCTCAGCCCTATCTGGAGATGCCAGGAATCAAACTTGGGACCTCTTGACTGCAAAGTAGATAGATGTTCTACCACTGAGCTATGATAGGACAGTTGTGCTATGATCCAATTGGCTAAAGCAGAAGATCTCAATTTCCTCCTTTCAGCTTAAAATGAGCCTTTGATTCACAGCCAAACTGGCTTTGGGAGGAAACCTGCCACACACACACACACACACACACACACTTGTTTGTTTGTTTGCTTGCTTGCTTGCTTGCTTGCTTGCTTGCTTGCTTGCTTGCTTGCTTGTTTGCGTCTCCCCTTTTGCCATGGACTGGCTGGATGCAGAAGAGTGGTGGGAGGCACCAGCTGGGGAACCCCAAAGGGCAGAAGGGGATTGGTGGTGGGACAACAATGCATGGTCAGAGGGAGGCAACTGGGAGGAGGAGATGTCAGAAACCAAAGAGGCAACAGGAAGAGGCTGTGGCAGAAAGCAGCCCAGAATCAGAGGCAGAAGCGGAGGCTGGAGAGGAGGGGGTCTGAGAGGCAGAGATGAGATAGGCTGCTGAATAAGCCAGGCAGTCTCCTCTTGCTGCTGTGATCAGCACCCCTCCCCCTGGTCTCCAGAACCAAAAGAGGAATGAAGAGGGTGGAGCAAAGGCAGACCAGGTGACAAAGTTCTGGTGCCATAGAGACAAATGGTTGGGCCTTTTGCTACCTCACCTGGCTAGGTTCCCCATCACCCTAGGATGAAAAACAATAGGCCAAGGGTGTGGTACTGTGTGTGAGTTTTGGCTGATGCTGGGAGCTAGGGAGATAGAGGTATATATTGTTCTGTGCTGGACCCAAAGGTGTGACTTGGGGGTTCCCTGTAAACCTAACAAAGAAGTAAGGTCTGATGGGGTGTTAATGTTTTGAGCTCTCCACCACCCACCCTATGCACAAGTTGTATATATGTGTACAGTGGTACCTCCAGTTACATATGCTTCAGGTTACATACGCTTCAGGTTACAGACTCCGTTAACCCAGAAATAGTACCTCGGGTTAAGAACTTTGCTTCAGGATGAGAACAGAAATCGTGCTCCGGCGGCAGCAGGAGGCCCCATTAGCTAAAGTGGTGCTTCAGGTTAAGAACAGTTTCAGGTTAAGAACAGACCTCCAGAACGAATTAAGTACTTAACCCGAGGTACCAATGTATTTAAAACCATATATCCTAAAGACACCACAGTCTCCTCTGGCTTTCATTCCAGGAAAGCTGGACCCAGAGTAAACACTGGAATCCCCCGTGTCTCTTGCTGCTCAGAGATTGAGCATGAAAATAGTATTATATTGCCATAACCCGCCCAGGAACCTTACAGTGAAGGGTGGGTAGGAAATCTCACAAATAAGTAAATAAACGTGTCAATTTACCTGTAGACACCTGCAGGGTGAAAAGCAGAGAAAGAGAGAGAGCAGATGTGTTTTTGGGGGAAAGCTGGAAAGAAACCTTAGTGGCTCAATAATGCATTAATATAAAACATGTTCAGTTTACATTCCACTAAATCATGCAAGGCTAGCTGCTTCCTCCAGACAGTGGAATCAGGCAGCCACCTGGACACAA